>NC_061113.1:166204301-166241613 GCF_002878395.1 Capsicum annuum
GTAAAGATGAAGAATTTATTTAATTAGTTATATAGTATTTGTAAATATCCGTGATACAACTAATGTAGGTGAAATATTGTTCGAGTACGTGCCCTACTGATCAGTGACTTTAACGTAAAAGTTACCTTGAATAAACTGGGTTGCCTGACGTGTTCTAAGGAAGCAGTAAAACAGGAAGTAAAGAACATAATAATTTTTAGGTGGAAAACATCCGGCTCAAAAAGGTGTAAAAAAATCACGACTATACTTCTACAGGATTTAACCCCAACTTCACTAAGAATTCTGAGCCTCAACAACGACTGATTACAAAACTCTTGTAACCAACAACTAGGAATTATAAATTGTAATTCCTATACCTCAATAACTAGGAATCATAAACTCTAATTCCTATAACTCAACAACTAGGAATCATAAACTCTAATTCCTATAACTCAACAATCACCCTTGACGGTTGAACCCACTTCGAGTTATCCCAAACTTGAAGTTAACTCAGCTCAGTATTGTTTCTAAACAATCAATCTAGGAAAGTAATAAATTACAACTAAAAAAGAACAATACATTTAAACTGACTCATGAACTGTAAAGTTTAATCCTGTAAAACAGGTTCGTCAATCTATTTCTTTGTACTGGCAGCACTTAAATCTTCAGTCAGAATTCTCTCAATTATAAACTTTCTCAATTTTCTCATGTTTAGCCTTTCTCTCTCTGTAAGTGCGCAAGTTATTTTGAATAATACATCTTCTATTTAAGCACAACTCTTCAAAGAGTCATTCTTTATTTCAAACTCCTCCTTTAATCAGAACTCTCATTGCATAGAATTCTACTTCAAGTGATACTCCTTCTTCAGTTCCAACTCTTGTCTCCTTAGTGTTGTAGTCAAACTCCAACTCTTTAAATCAGCACATGTTTATTTCCTTGAGTTTATTTGAATTAGCCACCCATCTAATCCTCCCTTGATTTTTGCACGCTTGTCTTTAATCATCAATGATTTTGCTATAAGTTTCAGCTACATGAGACAGTGTGTCTGTGATCCAACTTGACTGACATGTTTTATATCACTTTGTTAGCTTGTCAATCATCAAAACTACATCGTACCCGATAAATACATTGGCAATCTTTTAAATCACGATTGGTGTCTTTAGTAATCCGATGATTAGTGCTTGATAACTCATATAAAGTTGTGCAATTTGACTCTGTTTCGTCTTAAAATGAGAAATTTAACCTGCAGATTTCATGCCACTTCAATCCTTCTTCTTGATCAAATAGTTGGGGTGTATTTTCTACCGTGCTAAATATGGTTATGCTCTTTCTCAACAATTCAACCATAATTTCAAAATTAATTAGTTCGTAACATGGATCCAGAGAAACAATAAAAATAGTGTCTTAGAAAAATAATCATAATATTTAACATAGTTTGGTCAAATGAGCTACATATTAAAACAAATAGTATTAAAAAACACACAACTTATTGAGAAAATAATCCCACACTAACCAAACAATTTCCATTAAATTTCTATGTGAATGAAAAAACAAATTAAAATTAGTCTACAGTTTTATAAAGTCGGTTTGTTCTTTTATTAAAATTTCTTTTAAAAAATTGAGTCAACTAAACTATAATATTACCTTTTCTTCATCTATTTTTTTGCACTCAATTTTATTAAAAAAATTGGTTCAAGATGTATTTCAAGATAAAGAAAACTTAACAGATAGAAAGTAAAAATTGAAGTATAATCAGATTGACTCAAATAACTTGCAACAAAATTGAAGAAGAAGGCTTTGAGATAAAGCTGTTGATGAATGAATAAAATGTTGTAGTTAAGATAAAGTCAAATGGGTTCATCAAGTATTTCCAGTACATGAATGACTGAAACATCACCCTACAAATGAGTACTAATGTCTTTCTTAGTGAAACAAACTAAACTAAATCCTAAACAATATGAGAAAAAAGTGATATGTAATTACTATATGTAAAGTCCTTCTAGCACTCCCTCTTTCTTCTTGTATATCATCATATATTTTGTCATCTTGAAATTTGCATGAGTCACCTAAAAAAGAACAGATAATTCTATCAACATCTATAGTAAAATGCAAATTATTAGCATTGGATGTTTTACCACACCCAGGCAATATAATTTTTACAATCCATATGAGACATGAGGATCAATCTGTCATGATCTGAATCAGATCCTAACCTTGATAGTTATCTCAAGTCTAACAAGGACTGGAGACCACCCCCTGTACCTTACCAACAAAACTATATCCTCTAATGTTGGATGAATTCCAAATATATAACAAGATAGCATAAGATAAGCTATAAGAATTTTAGACATGACTATAACCGATAACTGGTACCCTACCAAAAATAATCAACCATCATTACCCAAGTCTACAGTAATCCGTAAAGCCTTATAGCTAAATCAAAATCAATAAAGTTTCGAGACATGCCCCCGAATCTGATAGTGATAATGCTAATATGAACTTTTCAATTCTAGTCTATAAAAGGAAACTGATGAAATGACCAAGCCTTTTGGACAATGTAATCTCACCACTTCACCACAACGACCGATGAACCAAGCCAATCCATCTAATATAACGCTGGAAAAGTAGAAGCATCTTCGATGCCTGCATTGCATGGAGATACAACGTCTAGAGACAATTAGTGGATTGAGTACAGGCATGTAACTCAGGGGTAGGGGATAAAATAATGCCATGAACCACACTTCAAAATCATTAAAACCAATGAGCATAATCATATATATATATATATATATATTTATTTAAACATGTTATGTCCGGAAAAATAAAAAGACTTAACATGGGGTAAAAACTTTATCCTGGACTATGTTGCTCAACCATCATAAACAGGCACCCACGGGCTATATAGGTTCAGCTCCCTCTGCTGAAAGGGTCCCAATGTGTGTTAGCCAATGAACCAGAGGTATTAAGGAAGACCAGGGGATGCCCCAACCCCACGTAAGTCTAAGATACAAATATGTCAATAGTGTGAACTATGCACATAGGTCAGCAAGACCAAACCTCACATTGAAAAACATGAGTTTCCAGTACACGTCATCCAAGATCGATACCTTTACGGCTTCGCTACATAACCCCTATTAAGCCCAATTTAAAATAAGTTTCACATAAACTATTTATTAACCAATGAACCAATAGTTAAAGAATATCATGGGTATCGTCATACCCTTACACTTGCAAACTTATCTTTATGCCATAACAATCACATTAACTTGGGGGAATGCCTCGACCCCCTTTGTTCATTAAATCAAATTATATCCAACAAGGCTTTCAAAATCCATATTAATTCTTTAATCATTAATGAAATGCAATAATGTAGTCAAGTAAGTCAAACCAAGTGATAATTTCACAATTTAAAGCTAATTGCAGAAGTGGGTTGAGAGAACATAATTATTCAAAACCAATTCCAATTTCAAAATATTAATTTTGGGGGAAATCATGACACCTTTATTTATTCACCATTCCCATGCACCCATAAGTTCAAAACCACCAATAAAGCATAAACAATGCATAATAAATCAGGGGAAACAATTCAAGAATCAACCATATCAAAACCCTCAACCACATCAAAACCCACATTCAAAGCCATCCAATTAAACCATTTAAATACATGATTCTTATAAAGTAATATTTGGGGAAGAGTAACATCCCTAAAATATCCAAGTTTATAGAGAGAAATCAACCGTTGAGCCCTCAGATGAACTACTTCTTAGAAACCCTAAGTATCTTGACCTTGGAGAGTTTAGAGAGAAGAGAGCAATTTTTATTGCGTTATGAATGAGAAATAATCCCTTAAAGTGATTTATGGACTTGGGGTCTAAGTAATGGAAAAAAATTTGACCAAAATTCCCTTAATGAAAAGATTGGAAAAATACCACCCAGTCGCTTGGGAATTTCTAACGACTTATTACAGCTCCTTATGATTCACTTTCTCGAGTCGTAGTCAAGACCGTAAAATGGGGTAACCCCACTGGTCTGGTTATGATTCATAACTTACGACTCATAACCAGTCCCTACGACTCACCTGCACCATCCATCATCAAGACAACCTTTTGAGGCATACACTGATCACCTTACAACTACCACTTAATAATTCATTGTGGAACCTAACGAATTATGAGGTCCTAGTCATAGTCATAGAAGAAACTCCAGTCCTACCTACTGGCTAGGCTACAATTAGGTCCTTAAGACCCATCAAGACTCCCTACGACTCATAAAGAGAGTATCAAGACTACCTACGACTCATAAGAAGAGTTGTAGTCTAGGCAGTGAAGATAAAATTTTAGAAATTTTTCAAGGACCAGAAGTATGGGGTGTTATAATCTCCCCCACTTGGGATTATTTATCTTGAATGATGAGATAAGGTATCCCTTAGCAAGAGTCAACGTGGAAATACACCCACTCTTACCTTTAACAAAGACAGAAAACAAAGCTATCAAGGACTTCATAATTTTCTTTAACAAAGTTAGAAAATAAAGATACTAGGGAATACACATACCTCTAGCACGATTATTTGAAACAAAATACAAAAATGGGTATTTGGACTTCATGTCATCTTCGGCTTCCCAGGTAGCTTCTTCACGTTTTTTGTCCCTCTATAGAACCTTTATCGAAGCCACGTCCTTAGTCTGCAATTGGTGAACTTGCCAATCTAAGATCTCGATTGGGACTTTCTCTTATAAAAAGGAGTCTGAAATGATCGCACTATCCAAAGAAACAACCAAGGAAGGATCACCTACGCGCTTCCTCAACATCGATGCATAGAAGATCGGATGAATATAACCCAAACTCCTAGGCAATTCTTATTTATAAGCCACATTTCCCACGCACCTCAAAATATTATATGTACTAACATAACGAGGATAGAGCTTCCTCTTCTTTCCAAATTGTATCACCCCCTTCATGGGAGATACCTTCAAGAATACCAAATATCCTTCTTCAAACTTTAAGTCCTTTTGCCTCATATTCGCATAAGACTTTTACTGACTTTAGGCAGCCTTAAGCCTATCCCGAATCACCTTCACCTTCTCCATAGCTTGGTGAACCAAGTCGAGACCATACAACCTATTCTTACCAACCTTAAACCACCCAATCAGAGATCTACATCTCCTACCATATAAAACTTCAAACAGAGCCATCTCGATACTCGAGTGATAACTATTATTATAAGCAAACTCAACGAGAGGAAAATGGTCAACCTAACTACCACCAAAATTGATTACACAAGACCTTAGCATATTCTTCAAAGTTTGTATCATCCTTTCTGCTCGTCCATCTATTTTTGGGTAAAAGGGTATGCTAAGTTTTACCTTAGTCCCTAAATTTCTCTAAAAGGAATACAAAAGTGAGATTAGAACTGAGTACCTCAATCAGATATGATGGAAAATGGAGCACCATGCAACTTAATGATCTCCTCAATAAAGAACTTAGCATAGTTATCTGTTGAATAGTTAGTCTTCAGTGGCACAAAGTGAGCAGACTTAGTCAACCTATCCACAATAACCCAAATAGAATCAAACTGATGGCCATCGCAGAAGTGCAATAATAAAATCTATATTAATCACTTCCTATTTCCACATGGGCAATTCAATCTCTTGAGATAACCCACCAGGCCTCAAGTGTCTACCTTCACTTGTTGATAAATCAAACACTTAGCAATAAAATTTCCTCTTCATGTTATTCTACTAATAAATGTCTTTTAAGTCATGGTACATCTTTGTTGAACCAGGATGAGCCACATACCACAACTCATGGGCCTCAGCCAAAATCCTACCTCGCAACTCATCAATATTGGTAACAGACAGCCTCCCTTGGTACCTCAAGATACCATCACTCTCAATCTCAAAAGCCATCATCTTCTGCCTTCCCACATAATCTTTGATTTGTATTAATATAGGATCTAACACCTGTGAAATACCCTAGGTTATAGTCCTTAGAAATTTTCTAAGTTTGAGCCTTATGATCATCATACGACTCAAGGTTATTTATCATATAATGTGGGTACGATTTAGGGGTCTTGGTCGTATGTTACTCAGTATGGTTTTGGTTATTTTCTTTCCAAGGTACGAGTGGACATCATTAGAGTCGTGTGCATATAATACGAGAGGTAGATTCTAAACCATATATTGTTCATTATCTAGCCTTGGCATTCTGCTTAGGGTATGACTAGGTGGGTACTTGTCATATGATGATGGTGCAATTTGGGTAAAGAGAGTCGTATGTTGGATAGAATCACTATAAAAAAATGGCTATTACCCACAGTTATTTTGCCACGGTTGTAAAAATCATGTCAAATTTAAATAAAAAATGTAAATTTATAAATGTATTAAAAATAGATGCTAAAATACCATGGAAAAATCAAGCGGGAATTATAACTTTCACTGCCGCCTTTTTTCCATTTTCCTCTATTTGTTTAAATTATTAATGTTTTTTTTAGTCCTCTCTATCGATAACACCAAGAAAAAAAATATCAGTTCGAGTGCTTCTTCTCCCAAAAATGACTATTTCAATGTCCCTTCCTTCGAGTAGTAGCAAAAAATGGTGGAATCATTCTAAATAATATTTGGATCTATGTTTTGTCTTTTACTCCTTTACAATGTTGTGATTGAGATAGATTTTTTCAGATATCGTATGCAAAGTGAGAGGAACTGTAGCAAAAGTAAGGTTTTCAAGTTAATTTTACATTCAATCTTCAATGGGAGTTTTTGGGATTTATATTATTGCTTTCACCTTTAACGATTTTGCAATTGCCCTAATTTCAATTTCAGATCTCAACTTCCCAGGGTTTAATTTAACTTCTCCTAGAAAAAAATTGTCATTTCTTTTATGGATTTAGGCTGCCATTGTTACTTTTTTGAGCTATGTTTTGGTGTTTTGCTTTTCAAAATTCATACCATTAAATTGTGTGCTAGTATGTATAAATCCTATATAAGCTCACATTTTTCTTTGTTGATACATTGCTATATGGGGTGCATTCATTTTTGTGTATTATAGTTTTTCAACTGTAGTTTAATTGATGTGGTATATTACACCAACAATATATTATAACTAATGAATGTGTTGGAAGTATGTTTCCTTTTGAATTTATACATGTAAAGTTTCTGAAACTATTGAAAGTAGCCTTTTTATAAAGGCAGGAATTTCTTATCCTCGAGCTATTGAGTAGTGAGTAGTTACTATCTACATCATTTTAGTTTTCATTTTTGATAATTAGTTAGAATAATTGTTTGAGTCTATAAGTTTTTGTACATGAGAAGTACTTGTTCAGCAGAAAGGGGAAATGTTACTTTAATAGAGTTACCACCTTAATGCATTCTTTGTGATTCATGAGAAGCCAAGATGTGAATCCTTAACTTGTTAGCTACTATAGTATATCTTTTTAATATTTGCCCTTTTAAGTAACTTTGACATTTTTTCTTTTATCAGCATGTGGTGCTTGGTGATCATATCTTTAGTGTATTAGTTTAGTTCTTAGTGTCTACCAAATTAGGCACAAGACAAAAGGAGTTATAAGTCTCTTGATAAAATACATAATATGATTTTTGTACAATTCATAATCAACTTTGATCATTTATAAAAATGAGTTGACTTCAATCAGTAGTGAAGTTCAATTACACTTATCAAATAGAAATGCTAACTACTGTATCCAAATATTTTATACTATCTTTTGCAATGTTTGAAGGCTGGAGACTTATCTATTTCTAGAGGGCTCGTTGACAGAAATTTTATTGTCTTTAGAGTGAACTAGTTCCATTTCTCAAACAATTTTATCGTTGATACTAATGCCATGGTGGAAAATTATGAATGTTAATTTCACTTGCTATTTGAGTAACGCTTCTTTATAACGTTTATCAGGGTTCTATCATGTCCATTTACTTCCATGGAGAACTTTTCCATCTCTCAGTACTTATTTCACATATTGCAATTTCCATCATTAGTAGTTATTTCAACCTTTTTTATTTTGTCGTGTTATAGTTTGCTTTTGGAGATTATGCTTGCACTTTTCTCTTTGATTGAATTGTCTGTAGGAGTTATCATTAACATCAAGAACACCTCTATCTTCAAAAAGTAATTCTATGAATGTAGATGCAAGGTCACAAGGTATGTTCGTTCACAAAAAAATAGTTCAAAGTCATATGTATGTGATATTAGATTACATATGTGTGTGAATTGCTTACTGGCACATAGACAGATCCCTCTCCATTAATTATATGGTGTCAAATAGGTTTATTTTGATCCCACCCTCCCTATCAAAGATGCAGGTTTTCTAAAGAACAATTTTATCTATTCCAAGATTGCTTCATAGAATGGATAATTTGGTATGTCCATTCAAAATTTATATGTATTTATTATTGCTTTTGATATCACTACTAGTCTTTTATGAAAATATATGATTACAAATAGATGGTAAAATAATCTCATGTATATAAAATTGTTATCTTTATGTTTAACTATATAAGGCAGTACTAATGATCACTAGACCACATGGGTGGATCTAGATGGAGTTGAGGGTTCTTCTGAACCTTTCGTCAAAAATTACACTTTATATATTAGGTCATTTTTTTATTTTTTATATATTAAGTATTGAACTCCCTCAATACAAATAAAAAAGGTGCCTCCGCAGTAAAGGAGGCTCAATAATTTTTGAATTATGCAGGTTCGATTCTCTGCATGCTTTCTCATTTTTTCAACTTCTGGCATTTCAAAATTTATTAAATAATGGATGATGACATCATTATTTTAAAAGTAGGATACATGAGCAGATCTATTGATAATATATTTTTTCTTTTATTGATAATATATTTTTTCTTTTATTTTATAGCTTCTGTGTAACATCTCGTATTTTGCTTGTGCTTGTTCTAATTATATGGAACTTGGTATAGCCTTTTGATATATATAATGTATGAGAATTGTTATGTAAGTATTAATGGTATAAATGGAATTATAGCTGCTGCCCGTATAGTTTAATGTGATACGACTAAGTTAATATTAAGATAACTATTTAAACTTGGAATCGTAAGCTAGTATTTGAATCTACAGTTTAAAATGACCAAGTGTGTATAAGTTGAAGGTTAGATTAAAGGGATTAGGATCTGAAAATGGAGAAAAATATTGAGGTGCTTGCTTGACTTATTTAAGCTAGTAGGTGACTCACCTACTTAAGTTGTTTGGACCAAATTAATGGACCCATGGCTATGGATCAGATTTGGGTCTTTGCTAATATACTCATTTGGGACAAACTGAACAAAAGATAAAGAAAATGGATAAGTGGCCCAGCACACCAATCTGCCAAAGGCCCAAGTTATTTAAGCCCAAAATAAGAATTTAAGTAAGTAGGTGCATCACCTACTTTGAAAATTCGTGCAGCTTGACCCTTAAGTAGGTGCATCAGCTACTTGGACTAATTTAACCAATTTTGTGGTCCAAAATGCAGCTAAGGAGGTAGATAAGATAGGGCCTTTAAAAGGCCAAGTTGCTGGTCATTTTACATCACTTTGAAGTCACAAAAAGGAGTATATTTCAGCAAATCTCTCTACTCTCTCTAAAACAACAAGAACAACATCCCTATTTTTCCTTCTAGGGTTCTTGAAGAAACCCTCACTTTTGCAGCCCAAGGTAAGTGACAAATACTTAAGGTTTTGTTTAATTATCTCACGAAAGATTAGGAAAACAAGTTATAAGTGTTTGACTATAAGTATATGGCTGATTATAGAACAAGCTGTTTGTTCACATTTCCTTGTTATTGAGGAACTTTTTTTCTTCTTCTTTGGTTTAAGTGTGAAGAAAAGTCCAAGCACTTGAAGAGTTCAATTAAAAGAATAAGTTGCTGAATTGAGGTAACGTGACTGCTCCATTTTATTTTTCTTATATATGAATTGGAGAGGGGATTATGGATGTCTTGTTATTGAGAACTCAAGAGATGATGAGTTCAATAATTGATTGCTACAATAAAAGGGATTTGGGACTGTTTTATGGACTGTTTTGTATGTATATGTTATGGGATGCCAGGTTAAAGTTGGATAAAGGTGTGATGAGTTTGTAATGAATTATAGAAGAAAGATGTGGTGATACACCACCGAACTAATGTTCACTACCCAATCTATTTTGCGTATTGTTTGGAATGTGTAATGAAGTCGAGGTAGTTTTGGTGAACCTTATAATAACCTATATGGTATATGGGTGTAATTGGAGGAAAAAAAGGGTTAAAATAACACCCTTGCTTGATAAATTAATAGTTGCTGCCCGGTTACTGTTTTGGGTGAAATTAAGTATCTCAAATGTGTTGATTGGTTACTAATACTAGTTTACCATATATTCTATTGTATATAAGTAATCTAAAAGGCGGGAATTTAAGTCGGGTTAGTTTTGGAGTCAAATAACCAGGTATGTAAGGCATACTCTATTTCACACTCTTTGGCATGAAATCGTATAATAGTTCCATCAAGCAAGTTTCCGAGGTTATCCTATAACAAAGTGATACATAATGGTAGCACATTAGACTCTATGTATCCAATGACCTTCTTCCCACTCTCTAACGCATTAGAACACCTCAATACGTGCTTATTTTAAATCTGCACGTCTATCTTAACTATAAAATTTCAGGAGTTCTCCGTTTGTTCAAATAAGACCCATGTGTTATTCAGCTCCTAAACACTTTATTTGTGTGCCAACAGCTCCCTACCTTATTGTTGTTACATTAAGTGTCTATTTACATGTATCTTATTAGCGTATTACTAGTTCAAGGTAACATAATGTGATGACCACCAAAGTAACAATCTCAAAGGCTAAATAAACTAAGTAATGCAAATCTATAAAATGACGAGTGGCAGTTCAGGGGAATTTGCCTAGCATGGGATGATCTCGATACCTTTATTTATGGGTGGCATCTCAAGGGCATAAGCCTAGCATGGGCCGATTCCAATCTTTATATGTAGGTGGCAGCTCAGGGGCGTAAGCCTAGCATGGGCTGATCCTAATTATCTATTTACCACTGATCAGCTGGTCATTTGCATTATATGGCTTACAAAGATTATGAAGTAAGAAGGTAAAATGAAGAAAAGAAAGTAATGTACCCACAAGTATTTATAAAGGTGGTCTACTAGTACTACTTATACACTTGTATAAGATTTCTATTGAGATTTTGTATTAAGTGTGTTGTTACCTTCTGCCTTACATATTCAATACATATTTTTGTACTGACGTCCTTCGCGGGGGACCTGCATTTCATGCTGCAGGCACAGGCACTTCAACTCATACAACTCACTAGTAGGAGCGCAGTATTTTCAGGGACTATTGGTGAGCTCCAGGTTAATTCGGGGATTTCTGAGTCTGTTCCATATATTTTGGTATTGTACAGTAAGTCAAGAGTAGGGTGGGGTTTGTCTCGACCCTAACTATGTATCTTTTAGAGGCTTTATAGACTAATATAAGGTTATGGTAGTATTTTGTCTTTAGATGTAGTGGCCCCAATGCCCAAGTATTGTACATATCAGTTTGTGTTTTCATATGTAATTATTCTCATCAATAGATAATATCATGTTTGTCAGAACCTTTAGTTGTTATAGTTACATGCATGGGAAGTACAAGTTTTTGAATTGGTTCTCTCGGGCCTTTACGGCTATGAGTGCCTATCCGCCCCAATAGGATTTGAGGTGTGACAAAAGTGGTATCAGAGCAGTTCATCCTAGGGAGTCTACAAAGCCGTGTCTATGTAGAGTCTTGCTTACGGGTGTGTTGTGCACCACATCTATAAGCAAGAGGCTATGAACATTTAGGGGTTGTCTCTTTTTCTTTATATCTTAGATCGTGCAATAGAGCCCATATTGTATGTGAAGTCATATTTAACCGTTGAACTTATTTTTTTCCTCTTATTAAAGTAAAGATGCCGGTTTTAAGAAGGAGTAAGAATACAGGTAAGCGAAAAAATGCAGCTACCGGAGAAGGGACTAGCAAGTCACTGCCTAGATAAGCTAATCAAAGCGAGGCTCAAGCTGAGTTTGTATCCCAGACTTCTTCTACTCCTCCCTCTCCAGAAGAGCTAAGAAGGAGAAGAACCGTATCCTCAGAACCACCTATTAATGCTAATGACCAAGATCTAAGGAATGTCGTAAAATTATTAGCTCGTATAGTTGCTGCACAAGCTCAAGGACCAACTATTCCAACCATGGGTTCTAGTGGTACAGATAGGGCAGCTAGCCTACGGACGCAGGATTTTATTAAATTGGATCCTCCCACATTCATCGGATCAGATCTTACTAAAGACCCATATGACTTTATTGATCAAATCCAAAGGGTTTTAGATGTCATGCATGTGTCGGGTAAAAAGACAGTTGAGCTAGCAACATATAGATTCAAAGAAGAGGCTATATTTTGGTATGAAGATTGGAAATGATAAAGGGGTATCGATGCACCTCCAGCTACTTGGAAAGAGTTCAAAGAGGCATTTCTTGATCATTAACTTCCATATGAGATTCGAGAAGCCCGTGCAGATCAGTTCTTAAATCTTCGCCAAGGGAATATGAGCGTGAGGAAGTACAACCTTCGGTTTAAATCTTTGGCTAGGTATGGTCCCAATGTAGTAGCTACAATGGATGATAGAGTTCATTGATATGTAGATAGATTGGATCCATATTTGGTTAGAGATTGTACTATTATTGCTTTACAAAAAGCCATAGACATAGCAAGGATACAAGCTTTTGCACAAAAAGTGGAGGATCAGAGGCAAAGAAGAAGAGTACAAAAATAAAAAAAAAGGTATTCGAAAAGGGCTAGATCTACGGGGCAGTTTATGGCATCCTAAAAAGAGTTTAGGCCTTGGTTTTATAATAGACTGCCTAGGCCATTATCTTCTTATTCTACAGCTAGTGCTCCACCACAGTTTCAAGGGTCTAAAGGCAACCAATTTGGGCAAAGAAGTGAGAGTCAGAGTTCACGGATAGCGGGGTATCAAGAGCAAGGAAGTATGAACCAATTAAGGCCTCGTCGACAGCCATATAAGCAATGTGGAAATTTTCATTTAGGTGCATGCCGATTCAAAATAAATGCTTGCTTTTGGTGTAGTGTGTCAGGACATATGATGACAGAATGTCTCATAGGGCCATAGGTGGTATGGCACGACCTACTGGATCAACCGTTGCATCATCATCATGGTACCTTATTTAGGTAGAGGTGTACAACCTATGGGTCATGGTAAAGGTGTTAAAGGAGAAGCTAGCTCTAGTGGAGTTCAGAACCGTAGACATGCTTTTGCGATCGACAAAATTTAGAGGCTTCTCCAGACGTGGTTACAGGTACATTGTCCATATTTTCACATAATGTATATGAATTAGTTGATCCGGGTTCCACATTATCATATGTCACTCTATTAGTTGCTGGAAAATTCAAAAGAACACCAGAATTACTAGTTTAGCCATTTGAAGTATCTACGCCGATTGGTAAATCTATTATAGCTAGAAGGGTTTATCGAAATTGTATTATAACTATTTGCAGTCGCGATATGATGACTGATCTTGTTGAGCTGGGAATGGTAGATTTTGATGTTATAATGGGTATGGACTGGTTGGCGTCTTGTTATGCCTAGTAGATTGCCGAACTAAAAGGGTGTATTTTCATTTTCCAAAGGAGGCAGTCCTTGAATGGAGAGGTAATATTGGTGCGCCAAGAGGTAAATTTATTTCTTATTTTAAGGCAAAAAGAGTGATTTCCAAAGGTTACATATATCATCTAGTTAAAGTGAAGGAAACAGATACGGAGCCACCAACTCTTCAAACTATTTTGGTGGTAAATGAATTTCCTGATGTATTTCCTGAAGACATTCCAGGTTTGCCTCCTGAATGAGAAGTGGAGTTTGGTATTGATGTGATTCGAGGCACCCAACCAATCTCAGTTCCTTCGTATAGAATGACCCCGGAAGAATTACGAGAATTGAAAGAGTAATTGAAAGACTTGCTTGAGAAAGGATTCATAAGGCCTAGTATATCCCCCTGGGGTGCACCAGTGTTATTTGTGTGTAAGAAAGATGGTTCATTGAGAATGTGTATTGACTACCGGTAGCTGAATAAGGTGACTATTAAAAATAAATATCCCCTCCCAAGAATTGATGATTTATTTGATCAGTTACAAGGTGCCAAGTGCTTCTCAAAGATTGATTTGAGGGTCAAAGAGAAGGATATACCCAAGATAGCTTTTCGAACACGGTTCCATCATTATGAGTTTCTAGTTATGTCATTTGGGCTAACAAATGCACCCATAACTTTTGTGGATTTGATTAATAGGGTGTTTAAGCCATTCTTAGATGTGTTCGTGATAGTTTTTATAGATGATATTCTAGTTTATTCCAGATCAGAAGAGGATCATGCCAATCACTTACGAGAGGTATTACAGATTCTTCGTGATCGTAAGCTATATGCAAAGTTCTCTAAATGTGAGTTTTGGTTAAAATCGGTGGCATTCTTAGGTCATATTGTATCTAGTTAAGAAATAAAGGTCGATACTCTAAAGATAGAAGCCATGAAGAGTTGGCCAAGGCCTACAACGCCTTTGGAGATTCGTAGTTTTCTTGGGTTGGTAGGTTATTATAGAAGGTTTGTTGAAGGTTTTTCTTTAATTTCTGCACCTTTAACCAAGATAACACACATAGCATCCAAGTTTTAATGGAATGATGCCTGTGAAAGGAGTTTTCAAGATCTGAAGAATAAGTTGACTTCTACACCCGTATTGGTACTTCCAGAAGGCACTGAAGGGTATGTGGTGTATTGTGATGCTTCAAGAATTGGCTTAGGATGTGTATTGATGCATCATGGTAAAGTAATAGCAGATGCCTCCAGACAATTGCGGCCACATGAGAAAAACTATCCTATGCATGATCTCGAGCTAGCAGCAGTTATATTTGCTTTAAAGATATGGCGCCACTACTTGTATGGGATTCATGTTGACATATATACTGACCATAAAAGTTTGCAATATATCTTTAGCTAGGAGGATCTAAATTTGAGGCAGCGGAGGTGGCTTGAACTATTAAAAGACTATGATGTTGATATCTTGTATCATCCAAGAAAAGCAAATGTGGTAGCTGATGCTCTAAGTCGTAAGGCTATGATGGTGTCGATAGAAAGGAAAGGGATGATTAAAGATCTCCACTAACTAGCTAATTTAGGGGTTTGCCTTCCCAGATGAGGGGCTTATTGTACATAATGCAGCGGAATCTTATTTAGTAGCTGAAGTGAAAAAGAAGCAATATGTAGATCCAATTTTATTACAGCTTAAGGAGAACGTACAATGTGGTACGACTAAGGCATTTGAGCTTACACGAGAAGGAGTACTTCAGTGCCAAAATAGATCATGTGTGCCTAATATAGACGAGCTAAGAAAGAGGATTATAATAGAGGCACATCGTTCGAGGTATTCCATCCACCAGGGTCAACTAAGATGTATCAAGATTTAAAAGAAATATATTGGTAGAGTGACATGAAGAGGAACATTGAAGAATTTGTAGCCGAATGTCCAAACTGTCAAAGAGTTAAAGTAGAGCACCAAAAGCCCGGGGGTTATATGCAATGTATAGATCTTCCAATCTGGAAATGGGACATGATCAACATGGATTTTGTCACTGGTTTACCTCGTACATCTTGAAGGTTTGATTCCATATGGGTGATAGTTGATAGGCTTACCAAATTAGCACACTTTCTACCGGTTAGGACCACTTACATAGTTGAAGAATATGCCAAATTATATATTAAAGAAATAGTTCGGCTATATGGAGTTCCAATCTCTATTATATCAGATCGAAGAGCTCAATTTATGGTAAATTTTTGGAAGTCTTTTCAGAGAAATCTAAGAACACAAATGAACCTAAGTACAACTTTTCACCCTCAAATAGATGGACAAGCAGAACATTCAAACACTTGAGGATATCCTATGAGCTTGTGTATTGGACTTTAAAGGTAGTTGGGATGATCATTTACCTCTCATCGAGTTTGCCTACAATAATAGCTATCATTCAAGTATCAAAATGGCACCGTATGAAGCTTTGTATGGAAAAAAGTGTAGATCACCAATTGGATGGTTTGAAGCGGGTAAAACTGCTTTATTTGGGCCAGATCTTGTTTATCAAGCTATGGAAAAGGATAAAGTGATCCAACAGTGGCTAGAAACAACCCAAAGTCGACACAAGTCCTATGCAGATGTTAGAAGAAGGGGGCTAGAGTTTGCTATAGGTGATTGGGTAGTCTTGAAGGTGTCACCAATAAAGGGGATGATGACATTTTGTAAGAACGAAAAACTAAGTCCACGTTATATAGGCCCATACAAGATTACCCGGAGGTTTGGCCAAGTTGCTTATGAATTAGAGCTACCCTAAGATCTCTCAACAGTTCATCCAGTATTTCACGTCTCAATGCTTCAAAAGTACATGGGCGATCCATCTCATATTACTCCTACTAAAGATGTAGAAGTTACGGAAGATCTCACCAATGAAGAAATATCTATTGCTATTCTAGATTGACAAGTGAAGAAGTTAAGGAATAAAGAAATAGCTTCTATAAAAGTGCTTTAGAGAAACCAACAATTAGAAGAGATAACATGGGAAATAGAAGAAGAGATGAAATCTAAGTACCCCCATTTGTTCAAATACAAAGAGAAAGTCCAAGATGCTAAATTGGAGCAATAACAAGTAAGTGTAAGACATTACTGTGTTATAATAGGGGTGTTAAACTTAGGCTTGAACTTATTTTGGTTGGACAGTTATGCTAACATTCAAGGATGAATGTTCCTAAGGGGGAAAGGGTGTAACATCCCGTATTTTGCTTGTATTTGTTCTAATTATATGGAACTTGGTATGGCCTTTTGATATATATATAACGTATGAGAATTGTTATACAAGTATTAATGGTATAGATGGAATTATAGATGCTGCCCGTACAGTTTAATGTGATACGACTAAGTTAACAGTAAGATAACTATTTAAACTTGAAATCGTAAGCTAGTATTTGAATTTAAAGTTTAAAGTAACCAAGTGTGTATAAGTTGAAGGCTAGATTAAAGGGATTAGGAGCTAAAAATGGAGCAAAATATTGAGGTGCTTGCTTGACTTATTTAAGCTAGTAGGTGAGTTACCTATTTAAGTTGTTTGGACCAAATTAATGGATCCATTGCTATGGATCAGATTTAGGTCTATGATAATATACTCATTTGGGCCAAATTGAACAAAAGAGAAAGAAAATGGATAAGTGACCCAACACACCAATCTGCCAAAGGCCCAAGTTATTTAAGCCCAAAATAAGAATTTAAGTAAGTAGGTGCATCACCTACTTTGAAAATTCGTGCAGCTTGAACCCTTAAGTAGGTGCATCACCTACTTGGACTAATTTGACCAATTTTATGGTCCAAAATATAGCTAAGGAGGTGGACAAGATAGGGCCTTTAAAAGGCCAAGTTGCTGGTCATTTTACTTTACTTTTAAGTCACAAAAAAGGAGTATATTTCAGCAAATCTCTCTACTCTCTCTAAAACAACAAGAACAGTAGCCCTATTTTTCCTTCTAGGGTTCTTACAGAAACCCTCACCTTTGTAGCCCAAGGTAAGTGAAAAACACTTAAGTTTTTGTTTAATTATCTCATGAAAGATTAGGAAAACAAGTTATAAGTGTTTGACTATAAGTATATGGCTGATTATAGAACAAGATGTTTGTTCACGTTTCCTTGTTATTGAGGAACTTTTTTTCGTTTTCTTTGGTTTAAGTGTGAAGGAAAGTCCAAGCTCTTGAAGAGTTCAATTAAAAGAATAAGTTGCTAAATTGAGGTAAGGTGACTGCTCCATTTTGTTTTTCTTATATATGAATTGGAGAGGGGATTATGGATGTCTAGTTATTGAGAACTCAAGAGATGATGAGTTCAATAATTGATTTCTACAATAAAAGGGATTTGGGACTATTTTATGGTCTTTTTTGTCTGTATATGTTATGGGCTGCCAGGTTGAAGTTGGATAAAGGTGTGATGAGTTTGTAATGAATTATAGAAGAAAGATGTGGTGATACACCACCGAACTAATATTCGCTGCCTAATCTATTTTTCGTATTGTTTGGAATGTGAACCTATATGGTATGTGGGTGTAATTGGAGGAAAAAAAGGGTTAAAATAACACCCTTGTTTGATAGATTAATAGTTGCTGCCTGATTACTTTTTTGGGTAAAATTAAGTATCTCAAATGTGTTGATTGGTTACTAATACTAGTTTACCATATATTTTATTGTAGATAAGTAATATAAAAGGAGGGAAGTCAAGTCGGGTTAGTTTCAGAGTCAATTATCCAGGTATGTAAGGCATACTCTATTTCACACTCTTTGGCATAAAATCATACAATTGTTCCATCAAGCAAGTTTTCAAGGTTATCCTATAACAAAGTGATACATAATGGCAGAACATTACACTCCATGTAACCAATGACCTTGTTCCCACTCTCTAATGCATTAGAATACCTCAATACGTGCTTATTATTAAATCTGCGCGTCTATCTTTACTAGAAAATTTTAGGAGTTCTCCGTTGTTCAAATAAGACCCATGTGTTATTTCAGCTCTTAAATACTTTATTTGTGTGCCAATAGCTCCCTACCTCATTGTTGTTGCATTAAGTATCTATTTACATGTCTCTTATTAGCGTATTACTGGTTCAAGGTACCATAATGTGATGACCACCAAAGTAACAATCTCAAAGGATGAATAAACTAAGTAATGCAAATCTATAAAATGACGAGTGGAAGCTTAGGGGCATTTGCCTAGCATGGGCTGATCTCGATACCTTTATTTATGGGTGGCAGCTTAGGGGCATAAATCTAGAATGGGCCGATCCCAATCTTTATATGTAGGTGGCAGCTCAGGGGCATAAGTCTAGTATGGGCCGATCCTAATTTATCTATTTACCACTGATCAGCTGGTCATTTGCGTTATATGGCTTACAAAGATTATGAAGTAAGAATGTAATATGAAGAAAAGAATGTAATGTACATTGTCCCACAAGTATTTATAAAGGTGGTCTACTAGTACTACTTATACACTTGTATCAGATTTCTATTGAGCTTTTGTATCAAGTGTGTTGTTACCTTTTGCCTTACATATTCAGTACATTTTTTTGTACTAACATCCCTAACAGGAGACCTGCATTTCATGCTGTAGGCACAAGCATTTCAGATCATATAACTCACTAGTAGGAGCCCAGGATTTTTAGGGACTATTGATGAGATCCAGGTTGATTCGGGGCTTTTCGAGTCTGTTCCATATATTTTGGTATTGTACAGTAAGTCAAGAGTAGGGCGGGGGTTTATCCCAACCCTAACTAAGTCTATGTATCTTTTAGAGGCTTTGTAGACTAATGTAAAGTTATGGTAGTGTTTCGTCTTTAGATGTGGTGGCCCCAATGGCCAAGTATTGTATATATCAGTTTATGTTTTCATATGTAATTATTCTCATTGATAGCTAATATCATGTTTGTCAGAACCTTTAGTTGTTATAGTTATATGCATGGGAAGTACAAGTTTTTTAATTGGTTCTCTCGGGCCTTTACGGCTACGAGTGCCTATCCACCCCAATAGGATTTGAGGCGTGACATTCTGCTTGCTCAAGCATACAACTTTGTCCTTATGTTTGGAAGTAATCATATAGTTGTATTATGATATGTTAGAGTTTTGGTATGAATACCAAATTTGAGACCTATTTCATATAAAGTAGAATCATGATACTAATAGATGCTTGTTAATTGTGTTGTAGAAAGAAGATTGTAGGACATGGTCAATAAGAATGTCATTGAGAAAACAGAGATCCTAAGTTAGACAAACAAAATTTAGGTATGAATGCTTCCTGAGTATTTATTCACTATCACATAAATTTTCTTTGTCCATTATCTAGTCTACAGGGTAGTTTGGCCAAATGGACTTACAATTTTGAGTGTTTAAAACTCTATTATGCTACTTCATTTGCCTGAAACATATTATTTCTCTAGTGATTAACTGGTTTATCCTATAGATAAGCTTACTCATACACCATCATATTGGTATACATGTTCGAGATATCTCTTTGTAGTAACTTGAGAGTTCAAGATCTTTATTAAATATTTCACCTGGGGTAGTGGTATCATCTGCGTACACTCTACTCTCCCAGACCACACTATGTGGAAATACACTGGGTATGTTATTGTTGTTGTTGTTGAAGTAAAAAAATTAACACATCATTGAGAAGAGAAACATCTCTCCTGATTTGTATGTTATGAAACTCTATTTTCTATATTTGTACTTTATCATATAGAATCAATTATAAAGAGTTGTATTCGTAAAGGCAACATATACAAACAAAAAATTTCATCGGTAGGTGGTAATCTACTCAACTACAGAGCTTAATATATATAAAGGCTTAATCCTTTGTCTTCTCGATTCTTAAATTATAGAGCAACACTGACAAATTTGTAGTGTAGCTTTGAGCATTTTTGGCCGATGTTTTATAGAGTGCAAGGCATAGATACCCCACTTTCTATAATTGAATTTCTTTTTAGTTGGTACTGAATAATCTTTGATAATTCTTGTTGATTGTGTCCATTGTATTTTTCTTTATGATATGTTCAGCTTCAAGTGTTTTATTTTGAATGTTCTTCTCTGGTTTTTGCTCAAATTGCTGACTTCTTGGAGGTAAATTCAAGGGATTATGCATCTTGGATGGCAGCAGGGTGGATGCTACAACTTTCTTTAATTATAATCTGGGCAATGTAGGAAAATGCCTAGCAATTATGTATTATTACCAGGAAAATGTAGGAAATAATAATTTTTCTTATGAAATGAAATACTTTTTCCACGATTTTAACCATGCTAATTTTTCTAATGAATTGAACAAATTAGCCACGGTTCTTGTATGGCTAATTCAAATTGATTTTTTTTCTCCTTTAGTCAATTTTCCTATTGAACAACTGTGGCTAAATTTACAAGTAACCGTCGCTATCTAAATGTTACTTGTGATACCAAAACTGTGGCTAATTTGCTTTCCACGCCCTTTATGGGCATGCTAGCAACCGTGGCTAAGCGTCCGTGGCAAATATGTATTAGCCACGATTTTTCTAACATTAGCCATGGTTTTGCGCATGGCTAAATTGCTTATTTTTAGTAGTGAATATAGAGTCCAACTTTCTATCTTAGGTACGAGTAGATGGTACCACTCGTATGATGTGGGTATGAATAGAGGGGTCTAACCGTACCCACCGACAGAAATTTTTACAGTTTAAGTTGGGAGTATTCTGGATATTTCTCCTCTTAAACTCTTTTAACCCCACAACTTAAAATACTCTTGGGACTTTATTAACCTACTATTCCTTAATCAAACACTCTTAAATCGCTCTTAAATCTCTCTCAAGCTCTTGGTTAAAAAAGAGGCTAGGGTTTCCTCAAGGTTGTCAATTAAGGCTCTCAAGGGTGGTTTCTCTCCGTCTTCTTCGGTATCCAAGGCATGTTACTCCGCCCTCATTGTTAGTTTAAACTAAAAACATATTTTACTTAATGATTTTCATGGCATTATTGTGGGTTTATGTTGGTTTTGAAATATATGTTAGGGTTTTTGGTAGTTCTTAGTTGGATGATGTATTCCTATGTCTTTCTTAAATTTTTCATGTTATAATATTGGTTGGAACATGTGGTTGCATGAGAATGGTTAATTGGTTCTTGATTTTGGTTTTGGAAACTATATGCCCTCAACATATTTGTTAAAATGCCAAAGAGAATATTTTTGTCACATAGTTTGACTTTCATTAAAAACCTTGCATTGCATAATATGGTAATGGAACCCTAAATAGTTTGATTGAATTAAATTATTTGAAAAGGCCTTGGTGGCAATGGTTTTAGTTGATTTGAAATCCTTTAGGGTACATGAGAATCCCCTAAGTATTGTCTAATGACATTGCTTGCAAGCTATAGTTGGTATGACGTTACCACTTCATAATGCCTTGGTAATTAACTCTAGAATTGGTGGTTTGGTTATGTGCTAAAGGTTTTAAATGGGTAATAATGGCGAGTTATGATAGCTAATCGTGAATGTGTGAGTCTAATGAACGGACGTTGGAAACTTATGTTTGCCGATATGAGGGTTGTTCAGGGTGATCGTATACTTGAGGGGTACACGGGAATCCCCTAATTTTATTCTTGTATATATGTATCATGAAGCGAAGGGTATACGGGAATCCCCTACCCCTATGATATCTCCAATTTATGCGGCTACATGCACTAGGGCCCATTCAGGGGGTAACACTGGACCCATATAGCCTATGGGTGGTTATAGGACGGTTAAGCTACATAGCGCAGGTTAAGATTTTAAATGCATGCTAAACTCGATTCCCTTTCCCGGCATGGTATATATATGTATATATGTATGTAATTGCATATGGTTATTTACTTTGGTTTTGAATAATGGCAATATTTTATCCTTATTCCTGAGTACCTGATAGAGTTCACCCGCTAACCCATCTTTGGCCACTGTATCCCCACGCAATGCATTAATTGGACATACTACTCCTCCTTCTTAATGATCTTGTATTTATAAACAACTTGTGTTGGAATAAAGTGGTGAGCTTCTATACTTCGAAAGACTCTATTTCATGTTATGGATATCAGTTCATACTTTTGGTTATTTCTTGGATTTTGGTTTTTTCTATGGTCGGGGGCATGTCCCAATCGAATGTTCTTTGTTTTCGGTTAGAGACTTTGTGTGACTACTATAGGCATAGACGGTGTCAATATTGGTGTCAGCCTTGGCATTGGTATTGGTATTGAAGCTGACACCAATTGGATAATTGATTGTATTATTGGTTGGTTATAGTTATGGATTCTTTTACTGTCTTTGACTATTAATTTTCTTATCTTGTTATATGTTCAGAATTCATCCGACATAGGATACATGCAGTTATGATTGGGTATTAGTGGTGGTCTCCAATCCCGATGGACTTGAGGCACTCGAAATGACTAGGACCTATTCAGGTCATGTCAGATTAGTATCAGAGCCCGGTTCATGGGAAATTTGGAGTCCATAGAGTCTTTTTTAAGGGTGTGTAGCACGCCACACTCATAAGAGAGAGGCTACAAGGCATCTAGGAATGTTTCTCTTTCTTATGTTCTATTTTCAAGCTGTAGAGTCTAAGTCCTAAAATCTTCTCTAATTCTCATTTGTTAACTTTTCATATCATGCCTCGATGATATAAAGTTCATGGAAATACCTCTATCTAAACTGAGGGCAATGCTGATGCGACCCACTCTACTTATGGGGTCCAGACCTGGTCTAGGGGTCCAATTCCTTATTGTCCTCCTGGAGTTTCACTGGCTCCCTCTAGTCCATCTCAGACTCCCCAAGCTGAAGTGATGAATGCTGAGTTTTGTCAGTCTATTCACATGTTGGCACAGTTGGTAGCTACTTAGTCTGAGCATGGTGTTCTTGTTACTCGATATTCTGAGGCCACAAGGGTTGGCTAGTTCATCAGGTTGAACCCTCCAACCTTTACTGGTGTTAAGATCAAGGAGGACCCTCAATGTTTTTTGGATGAGATATAAAAGATCTTTTATGTTATGCATGCCATAAATGTGGAGGTTGCAAAGTTTGCCACCTATCAGCTAAAAGATGTGGCGTACCAATGGTACGGGGAATGGGATCAGGTAAGTGGTGACGTTGATGAGTCATCTTTGTCGAAGAATTTCTCTAATGCTTTTTTAGACCGTTTCTTTGCTTAGGATTTGAGGGAATCAAAGGCTAAAGAGTTTGTTAATCTGAAGCAAGGTAAGATGTCTGTCGAGGAGTATGAATTGAAGTTTCACCAGTTGTCTCAGTCTTCTCTGAAGATGGTTTCTATCATGAGGAAGTTCACTTTTGGGTTGTCTAGAGAGTTGATATTAGATAGTAAGGCTACCTTATTAGTCGAGGACATGGATATCTCTAGGTTGGTTGTATCATGCAATAGATAGAGAAAAAAAGAAGAAGCAGGCTGAAATAGGTAATAGATAGGGCAAAAAATTTAGATTCTCTGAGCAGGGTGGTTGATAACGCTCAACTTACACGTCAATTTAGTGCAAGGCGGTCATCTTCAATATATTTGCCCAACTTTTAGAGTCAGGGTCGAATCCACAGGGAATAATGTGAGTGGTGATTAAATTAATTTGAGACTATAGCTACAAGTTGAATTCAAATAGATGATACGAAAAGATAAAATAAGGTTTTTTAATGATTAACAAATAATTGTTGGTCACTTTAGTTTCAGTGTTTGTAAATCAAGATTTTATGAAATAACCAGAATTATGTTCACTAGGGCTTACGGTACATGACAGATGCTAAAGGTGACTCAAGATTCTCACGGTGGTCAGGATAACAAGCTATCTTTATCGATGATATGCTCAAATGTTTCTCGACCTATTTAAGCTTCTAATTTCCTAATCCTCTCAGACTTAGGAAGTCGCTATTCACTGCCCAGATTTTACCTCAAGTTAATCAACCTTGTTACAACGATGATTACTAAACGAAGTATTTTCGAGTCCCTGTTGATAATTTACTTCCTACTGTATATGATTTCTACCTCAAGCAAATCAAAGTAGGTGTGTCTACTATTTGCAACCAATAGACGTAATTAAAATCTCAGAATTATCAAGAAATCCTAACACCTATTAAATCTTAAGTGTTTAACACATCATCATGACCTAACCCTAGATCCCATAATTCAGGTTAAAGGAATTTAGCCGCTTATGATGTATAATCAAAGCAACTAGTTGAATTCATGACTTGAAAGATAAACTTACCACAAGATGAATAAAAACTAGAGATTCTCAGATTAAAATACAATGGAAATCCTAAAATAATGATAATAATCTCTTCAAAGTATTTGCTTTTTTAAGCCAAGAAACTCGAGAGAGAAGATATCAAATTACGTCTCTTAAAACAAAAGTGCCAAAACCCCGTATAAAAACCCTAAACAATGCTTTTTGTAGTTAATCCTAAATAAGAAAATAAAATTAAAGTTGCCGCTTTTTCTTGGAATAGACGATGACATCCGTGATAGCTTATCAGGAGTCTGAAGGCTTATCACGAATGTCGTCAGCTCCTCTGCACTTTTGGCTTCTGCTGTCTAAGGCTGACGACGACGTTGATGCCTTATCACCAACCTGACGACTTATCACGAACATCATCATAAAAATATCTTCAACTCCCATTCTCTGTTTAAGGATGACGATATTCATGATGGTGTATCAAATTTTTAATGTCATATCACCAGATGTTATCATAGGCTTTAACTCATGCTTAAGTCTGACGACAACTGTGATAGCCTATCATAGGGCTAACGACTTATCACAAATGTCATCAGCCATACTTCTCTTCAGATTTCTCAAAATTTCAACTTTTTTGCTTCCATTCTTATTGGTTCTCTATCCCATCAGCTTAAACTATAAAATCAGACATAAACAAATAAAAAATAACAAAAGTTACTTAAGATTTCACAATTATGCTTGGTTAAAGGTCTTAAATGTGTTAGCAATTGCTCACTTATTAGTGGTGGCCAACAATAGGGTGGCAGGGATGATGGGAAATGGCCTAAGAACAAGTGGGACAATTCTGGGTTATACTCGACGGCTAGTGCTCCCTGCCCAAGGCCGTTGGGTGATAGACATTTCTATGATAGCGACAACTTTAGGGCATAGGATGCCCAATCTTAGTCTAGTAGTTCCCAATCAGCTTTATCATATCCTCTCTGTAGGTTTTGTGGTAGATTGCATCAAGGTTTCTGGGTAAGAGGAGGGACACGTGCTTCAACTGTGGTCAGCCAGGGTATGTACTTAGAAACTGTCATGTTGGTAAGGTTTCTTTGGGGCAGAAAAGGTTCCAATTACTTTGTCATCAACTCTTTCACCAAAGGGTGCACCATCTAGTTCTGGTACTGGTGGGAACCTTCTATATGCTCTCACTACCCTATAAGAGTTTGAGGCATCGCCTGATGTCGTGACTGGTATTTTGAAACTCTTTTCTCGTGATGTATATTGTTTACTTGATTCAGGGTGCTCTCTCTTTTATGTGACCCATTTATGGCTGTGTATTTTTGTAATACCCCGCAAAGTCCTCTTCCAGTCTAAGCCTTAGAGCGTATTTAGTAAAGTGGAAATTCGAGTCTAAAAGTTTCAGAAATATCTTCCTAAGTATGAAATACTTTGAATCAAATGGAATTTCCCTAATTTCTACTTATTTCCTTATAGAGCATTGAATAATCTTTCTATCGATACAAAATTCACCCAAATCGGACACTCGGGTGAGTAGTTAGAGCCATTTTAGTGAGACAGTATACCACCTGGCACTTTAGTGCGTCGTGGAGCCAGCCAAAATGGCAATCATCAAAATCCAGTGAGCCTCCGCAATTATGGCGTATCGCACCAAGGCTTGATTTCAGAATTTGTCAATTTCCAATGAACTTTCGCGATTCCATCATGTCGGGTATAGTTCCAATTTGCAATCCAGGGGGCAATGCGATTTCCACCGCGTTGCACTGTCTTGCAGTTTCCCAATTATCCAATTTCCAGTGAACTGGCGCGATTATGGCACATCGCACCAACATGTAAAATCAGGGATTTTTCAGTTTAATTTCAAGGGCTTTTTGTTCTTTTCTCCTTTTCCCCAGCCTCTATAAATACCCGGCCTAGGGACATCAGCCTCATTTCTCTTCCACTTCCAAAAAAGAATTAGGGTTTCCAAAATCAAAATCCCCCTTTTCTCTTCAAGCAAAAATCAAGAAAAATCAAGAAAGATCTAGAGAAATCAAGAAATCCTTCCAAAGGCCTTCAAGAAAAGAGTTTCCCCAAGGTATGTAGATGTTGATTCTTGGGTCCCTTTCATCCAAGAAGCTCAAGTACCCTTTTCTAAAACTTAACAATTTTATGTTTATGAGCTGTTAATGATTCATGTGAGTTGAAATTGATGTTATATCTGTTGTTGAGTTTGATTCATGTTTGTCTACAAGATTTATGAGCTTTGACCCTAGTATGTGGAATTCATGTGATATTGGTGATAAACCCTCTTGAAGTTGTTTTCTATGTGATGTGTTCATGTCCTTTGGGTGTAAAAATGGTGGAATAAGCAAAGTATGTCCCCCCATAGGTTTGATAAAAACTTAGGTGAAGCATAAGGGCCATTATAGTATGTTGAATAGGAAACCCCAAATTGTGAGCAAGTACATGCATGCCTAGTGTTTGATAAAATACCTTAGCGAATGAATTCCATGATGGTAGGAAATCCCCAAATAAGTGTGAACCCGTGCATGTCTAGTGTTTGTTGAAGGACTTTAATGAACAAGTAGAGATGTGATAATAGTAAATTCCCCAATTATGTGCTCTTTGATATATCCTAAGCTTTTAATACATAACAAGTGGTTAGCAAGTAAATTGAGACATGATAGTATTAAGTTTTTCCCAAATCATGTGATGTCCAAATACATGTCAAGACTGATTTAGATGTGAAGTACTTGAGGTAAGACCTTGTTGAAAGAAGTATAATCTAGTAACATGTTTCCCTATGCTAGTTTATGTTGATGTTTCCTAAATGCTTGACGCGATGCCTTAATGATTGCAAAAGTGAAGGTATGTTATGTTTCCTAAATACTTGAAGAGATTCTTTAATGATAATGATGATGAATGAATGACTGTGATGATGAATGAATGACTATGATGATGAATGAATGGTTGTGATGATGGAGGAATGATTATGCTTTATTTTATGTTTTTGAGTCTTGGGGGTATTTATACCTGACAATTTAGCTACTGTCTAGAGCCCGTGTCAGTTTCACGATAATTCTAATCGAGCCATAACTCTTAAAACTCAATGAATTATAGAATACTGTATCCTCAGATAGTTACAGAACTCAAGAAAACTCAGTAATCTTAGTAATCTTCGTATTACTAGTAATCTAACCTCAGCCCTGTACTCAACTCAGATATAACAGTATGCAAGTGTTCAATTCTAATCTCAAAAGTGACCAAATAATCTATTCAAGATCTATATCATTAGTGAGATACCATAATTCAGTACCATTTTCGTCAGATACAGAACTAAGTGATCTCAGCATAGCTCAGTCAGATCTTTTGATAAACATGATCAGTATTAGATTCAGTTCAGTTGTGTTTAGTTAAGAATTCAGTCAGAGTCTTCCAGTTGGGAGTAAAAACTAGCACCAAGCAAGGAAAGGGATGGCAGCTCCTTCCAACAGCAAGAGAGAGGCCAGAGTCATTAGTAGAAATCCCTGACCTCCAAAACTGCATAGACAGTATTGGATACAGGATTCACCATCAGGAAAAAGTAGTCACCTCCAGAGAGAGAGTATTTGACTATTATATTTCCTTAGGTCGACTTCTTGGTAAGGTTCATCCGCTAGAGAGAATTGACTAGAGAGAGGTCTTTACCCGTGGCACGGTATTGACACCCTTCCAGCGGGGTTACAGGTTGGACCCCACCTGTGGTAGGTTGGGGCATGTTGGTTAAGTAACTACTTCCTATAGTTTCAGTTACAGTTTTAGTATCAATCTTCAAAAATCAGGACTGTCAAATACAATCATATATCTTTTTGAGGTACTCAGATAGTTCTATTGATTCATGGACCATCCCGTCAGATAGGCTTGGTCTCATATACAGTTATTTGATATCATATTCTGAGATATGCTATCAGACAGGATTGATTCACAGTCTCAGATTCTATTGTGTATCCTTGTTGTCATATTTAAATATATTTATATTTCTTATCATTGATAATAGTTTTTAAAATCATCCGTTAGAGAGGTTGATCTCTAATTCTCTCAATCGAAAGCAGTGAAGCTCAAAATTCAGTCCTTAATGTAAGTGTATCCAAATCCTCAGTTATCAGTGTCAAATAAGTCAGTGATTTAGTATTTCAGTGTTAGTAGTGAATTCGGTCTGCAGTAAAGTGGTATTCGAGTTTCAGTAGTTAGAGTTGCGATGATTGTGATTATGGTATGCGCATTCATGTATGTGTTCTCGTGTGACATTTTCATGATCATTCAATTTAGATTTTATGTATGCATGAGCCCTTGCATTTAGCCTTACCCCATCTACATACTCAGAACATCCCTGTACTGACACATTTGTGCTATGGTGTTTTATTTGGCACCATAGGTTTAGAGGCACAAGACCCAGAGTTTCCTCAGTAGTTCAGTCCCAGTCATCAGCAGTAGTCGTAGCAGTGAGTCCTCTTCTTTTGAGGACGGATCTCAGTTTACTATTATGGCATCAGACTTTGTGTATATTTTCAGTAGACAGAATTATTTGGGGACATATCCCATCAACTCCACAGTTTAGATAGTTTAGAGGCTTTTCAGACTGATGTATTAGTATTCAGTTTTTAGTTTTGTGTATTCATAGGTGTGTTGAACCTTATGGTTAGTTTCCATATTTATTCCAGATATTATGCAGTGCACAGGTACAGATGTCATTAAAGGGTTAGCTTGTGGTCCTTCTGGGTCATAAGCATTGTGTGATATCCCGAGATGGGATCTCGAGGTGTTACAATTTTGGTTTTAGTTCGGAGTGTATTTCAGACCCTTTTTTATTTCTACCTCAGTAGGTGACTCTATGATTGCAAGAAGAGTTTAGGGTGTGTGTGGTATCTGTAGGTAGTAAAGAAACTTTGGTGGATCTATTTGAATTAGATATGGTGGATTTTGATGTTATATTGGGAATGGATTGGTTGCACTCGTGCTATACTTTACTAGACTGTCGGACCTATAAGGTTGCCTTTAAATTCCCTAATGAGCTAGTTATTAAGTAAGATAGTGGTTCCCTAGCTCCTAAAGGGAAGTTCATATCATATCTTAGAATTCAAAGATTAATCTCTAAGGAGTGTCTCTATCGTCTAGTTTGAGTTAAAGATTTTAACTCGGATGGTCCTTCCTTACATTCCATCCCGGTGGTGAATAAATTTCCTAAGATTTTCCCCGATGACCTTCCTGATGTTCTTCCTAATCGAGAGATAGAGTTTGGGATTGATCTTATTTCGGATACTTGTCTGATTTCCATTCTACCATATAGAATGGCTCCAACTGAGTTGAAGAAGCTTAAGGAGAAAATCAAGGATCTTTTAGATAAGGGTTTAATTCATCCTAATGTGTCCTCGTAGGGTACACCGCTGCTATTCATGCGTAAGAAAGATGGTTCCCTTTGGATTTGCCTTGATTACCGGTAATTGAACAAGGTGATAAAAAAGAATAAGTATCCTCTTCCAAGGATAAATGATTTGTTTGATCAGTTATAGGGTGCTAAGTTTTTCTCCAAGATTGATCTTCGATCCGGGTATCATCAGTTGAAGATTAGGGAGAAGGATATCCCTAAAACTGCTTTTCCTACCCGGTATAGGCATTTTGAGTTTTTGATTATGTCTCTCAGGTTGACCAATGCCCTGACGACATTCATAGATTTGATGAACAGGGTATTCTATTAGTTTTTGGACTTGTTCATCATTGTCTTCATAGATGATATTCTGGTGTATTCTCAAAGAAAGATGGATCATGCGAATCACCTCCACATTGTATTGTAAACCTTGAAAGAGCAACAGTTGTATTCTAATTTTTCAAAATATGAATTCTGGTTGAATGCTGTCACTTTTCTGGGTCATATTATCCCTGGTTAAGGGATCATGGTGGATCCATAAAAAGTTATAGTGGAGAAGAAGTTGCTAGACCCATGACTCCATCGATATTTGAAGATTCTTGGATTTGGCTGGCTACTATAGGAGGTTTGTTGAGAGTTTTTTGGCTATAGTTGCCCCATTTACTAAATTGACTCAGAAAAAGGTAAAGCTCTTGTGGTCTGATATTTATGAGGGGAGTTTTGAGAGGCTGAAGGATAAGCTAACTTCGACTCCTATTTTGAGTTTGTATAAAGGCACTGAGGGGTTTGTGGTCTACTATGATGCATATCGTGTGCGACTTGGTTGCGTTCTAATGCAACATAGAAAGGTGATAGCTTATGCCTATAGATAGTTAATAGTGCATGAGAAGAATTATTAGACTCATGACTTGGAACTGTTAGCTTTGGTATTCGTATTGAAAATTTGGCATCATTATTTGTATGATGTGCATATGGATATCTTTTCTAATTATAAAAGCCTACAATATATGTTTACTCATAAAGAACTTAAACTCAGGCAAAGGAGATGGCTTAAGCCCCTCAAGGACTATGACATGAGTCTTCACAACCATCCAAGTAAAGCTAATATAGGTTGTGATGCTCTTAGCAGGTTGTCTATGGGGAGTCTAGCTCATATGGATAATAAGAAGCGAGAGTTGGTGAAAGATATTCACCACTTGGATAACCTTGGAGTTCGCCTCTTGGACTTTGAGGATGGTGGTGTACTGCTACAGGAAGTGGCGCAGTCGTCTGTTGGTGTTGAAATTAAGGAGAAAGAAATGTTAGATCCTGTGTTGATAAGGATCAAGGGTGACGTTGGTTGGAAAAAGGTGATGTCTTTCAAGATTAGTGGTGATAATACTTTGTAGTACCAAAGGAGGTTATGTGTTCCCAATGTTGATGGGCTACAACAGAGGATATTGGCTAAGACACATGAGTCACACTATGTGTGTATCCTGGTTCATCGAAAATGTATCATGACCTCAAAGAGATATATTGGTGGAATATGAAGAGGGATATGGCTAATTTTGTGGCCAAGTGCATGGTGTATCGACAAGTGAAAGTTGAGCATATGAGGCCCAAAGGATTGTATCAAGAAATTGAGTTGCCAGAATAAAAGTGGAAAGTAATAAATATGGATTTCATTATCGATCTTTCTCGATCTCGAAATCAATTTGATTTAGTTTAGGTCATCGTGGATAGGATGACAAAGTCAGCTCACTTTTTGCAAATGCGGACTTACTTCTCGGCTGAGGATTATTCGAGGTTGTATCTTCATGAGATTGTGAAGTTGCATGGGGTACCTATTTGTATCACCTCAGATAGCAGTACACAGTTTACATCTCGCTTTTGGTGGTTATTCCAGAAAGGTTTGGGGACTAAGGTTAGTCTTAGTATGACTTTTCACCCGCAGTAGGATGGGCAAGTAGAAAGGACTATATAGATATTCTAAAATATGCTTCGTTCTTACGTGATAGATTATGGTGGTAGTTGGGTTGAGCATTTGCCTTTTGTGGAGTTTTCTTATAATAATAGCCACCACTCTAGCATTGGGATGGCTCCATTTGAAGCCTTGTATGGTAGAAGGTGTAGGTTTCTTATTGGGTGGCTCAAGCTTGGTAATGCGGATATGTTTGGTCTGGATTTGGTTCACCAAGCCATGGAGAAGGTAAAGATGATTTAGGATAGACTTAAGGCATCCCAAAGTCGCCAAAAGTCCTATGCGGATGTGAGGCAAAGAGAGTTAGAGTTTTAGTTGGGGATAATATGTTCTTAAGGGTGTTTCCCATGAAAGGAGTGATACAGTTTGGTAAGAAGGGGAAGCTTAGTCCCCACTATATTGGTCCATATTTGGTTTTTAGGAGGGATGGTAATGTCGTATATGAGTTTGAGTTGCCTTCTAGCTTTAGATTCACCTGATATTCCATGTCTCTACGTTGATAAAGTGTATTGGTAATCCATCATAAATTGTGCCTATCAAGGATATTGGTATTTTAGATTTTTCGTCTTATGAGAAGGTTCCGGTTGCGATCTTAGATCAATAGGTTCATCGGTTGTGGAGCAAGGATGTAGCTTCGATTAAGGTTCTCTGGAGGAACCACAAGGTTGTAAAGGATACATGGGAAGCGGAAAAGGACATGAAGTCCAAGTATCCATTCCTATTTTCTGCTCCAGAAATTTGTACGGAAGGTATGTGTTCTTCATAACGTCTTTGTTTTCAATCTATGTTAAAGAAAAGATTGTCTTCCTTGTATCTTTGTTTTCTAAATTAGTTAAAGGTCAAAATTGAGGTGTTGGGGTGCAAATCGTACTTGTAATGCCTTGTTCCATCATTCGAGGATGAATGATTCAAGTGGAGGAGAATTAAAACACCCTATGTTTTGGTCCTTAGAATTTTTTTGAGTTTGAGTCTTCTGATCATCATATGACTCAGGCTTGTCGTATGATGTGGGTACGATTTAGGGGTCTTGGTCATATGTTAGTGTGGTTTTTGTCATTTTCTATCCAAGGTACGAGTGGACATCATAAGAGTCATTTGTACATGATACGGGAGGTAGGGTCCAAACTGTATGTTGTTCATTGTCTAGCCTTGACATTCTTCTTATGGTACGACTAGGTGGGTACTTGTTGTATGGTGATGGTACGATTTGGGTAAGTGGAGTCATATGTTGTACAAAATATGGAGTCCAACTTTCTATCTTGGGTACGAGTGGATGGTACCACTAGTATGGTATGAGTGTGTAATACCCCGTATGTTTCTAAGCTAGGAGACGAACCATTTTTCCTACGTATGAAACCTCCTATCCTGTGAGTAGCATTTTAGTGCATGAATTACAATGAGTATCCTAGAGATAAGATAGCTTATGATACATTAAGTATGTTCATATGAGTCACTTAAGGTAATACAAGCTAAGAGTTTTTGAATCCATCAAGTTTTAGTGTTCGATTTTGCAAGGGTCATATTTGAACGAGTATAACTCGATGTTAATGTGGTATTTTGTCTGATTTAAACTCACCAAATTGTAGAGAATTGAATTAGCTTTCCAACAATACCAATTTCGCCTTAATCCAATACCCGAACAAAAAGTTATGCCTTTTTTCGTGAGAGGAAGTAAGGATAGGCGATTGGTTAGGCGCCGCCCAACCCAAACATAGGTGATTGGTTAGGCGCCGCCAAACCTAGCTTAGGCAATCATTTGGGCGCCATCTAAGTTAGTTTCAGGTGCCAAAAACACTCCGTTTTGAGTTATTTTAAGGGTAATTAAGTCTTTTAACACTCCTTACATGTCCCTAAACTTAACCTTACAAAATATATAGCTTCTAAACACATTACAACCCTATTAACATCTCAAAGCTCATCATCCAAGAGCACTAAAAGAGAAAAACAACTAGGGTTGCATAATTAAGCTTGAAGATCTAATTTTAAGGAAATTCCTCCTTCAATCATCTAGAACCTCCCTTCCAAGGTATGCGTAGTGTTCATCCACAGATTCCTTTTGTCCGTGGAGTTCAAGAATCAATCTTTAAAATACAAAAGCTTGGTTGATTGTGGTGATATGATCATACCCATGTTGATACTTGTTGTTTTGCTATATAATAGTATCATGACTGTATATCTCATGAATGCTATGTTGTTAGTTGAAAAACATGATCTTTAGATGGATTGACAGAATGCAATTATGAAATCCACCTATGCCTTAAAGAATGCATGCAAGGTGTTCGATAAAATGTCTAGTATGTTAGAACTTCATATTTACATGATTTCATGATATCTAAATAACAAGTTCATGTTAGTCATACACTCCAATATGAATTTCCATTCATACACTCCAATATGAATTTCCATGCAAATTATGTGTTGTTATTGTTGTGGTATAAAGCATGTATGATAATGGATATATAAATTATATACACAAAATATATCCATGCTTTCCCTACCATGTTTGAGATGTTGAATAAATACATGAAGTATAATATCCCTAAATCATTACAATATGAACTAAACGTTACATGTTGCCGTTCCCTTATGCTTGAATGGTTTCCATGCTATTTCTATGAATAGTATATGTTGTCGGAATGCCCATGATATTAGAATATGAGATTTATGACTTGATTATAAGCATTCCTATTCATGATAGATATTATGATGACCATGTACTTCATGAAATCCCCCACTCATGTATTATGGATTTTTATTGATGGTCGTGTACTCAAGAAATTCAAGTTGTGTCAGTTTTCTTCCATCGAGTCCTGGGGGTACTTGTACCTGAAATATAGCTGTGTGCCTAGAGCCATGTCATGTTTTCACGATACTCTCAGTCAAGCCATGATCTATAGAATTCTGTCAGTTATGTGACTCAAGAAAACTCAGAAATCTCAGTAATATCAGTGCTCAGCAACCTCAGCAACCTCAGTATTCACGGTCAATCTCAGTAACTTCAGTACTCTCAACCAGTCCTCAGAACTCATTACATTTCATCAGTCATTGGAATCCAGTAAACTTAGTGTAGCTCTGCTAAACAATACCACTAGTATCAGTCTAGTTAATCAATATCAGTTCAACTAATCAGTTCAGTTCAGTTATTCAGTTTACCAAATCAGACGTAGATTCTAGGATTAGCAGTCAGAGTCAGACGTGAGTCCTCATCCTTCGAGGACATGATGATTTCATTTCTATTTTAGTTTTCACTTTATTTCAGTAGTTGGAGTTAGTTGGGGACATGTCCCATCAACTCCTTATTCAGTTCAGTTAGAGGCTTTCGGACTAGATGTCAGATTAGATGTTCAAACTTCAATATTTATGTTCCTTTTTGGTATTGTTATACCATATTTTTCAAATATGTATTAGTATTGAACCTTATGGCCTTACAGTTCATGTTTCCGCATATTTGATGAGATATTATGCAGTTTATAGGTACAAATATCAGTCATGGGTTATGTTGTGGTCCTTCGAGGTCATGAGCACCGTATAACGTTTCAGTTTAGAAAATTGGGGCATTACAAACTTGGTATCAGAGCCTAAGGTTCAACAGTGTCCTAGGAAGTCTGAAAGCTATATCAAGTAGAGTCTAGTACATGGGCGTGTTGTGCACCACACTTATGTGCAAGAGGCTATGAGATGTTTTAGGAATAGTTTCCCTTCTTTCATGTCTCAAGATCGTGCTATAGCAAGTTTATTTAAGGAAACCATGTAGATTCATATCATGCACCCCTCATGTTCACTTTACCTTACTTTTAAGTTAATGGAAACAGTGAAGTTCAAAGTCCTAAAGACAGGGCTTTCTCAAACAGTCGCTACGGTCAGTTATGAGATTAGCAACAGACTCAAACAGTATCCCATCAGTTCATTATTGTTCCAAGGTCGTATAGATTTCAGTCATGATCAGGAGAACTCATTCTTGAACCCAGAAGTTTAGCAGTAGTAGAGTTGGGATAGTATTATTCTATTTGATCAAATTATGTATTCATGGGGATTAGATTAGTAGGCTTGAATAGTACGAGCTAAAAACTTAAGTTTATTGACTCAAAATTAATCATGAAGGTGTGAATGTGATATTAGCAGTATATGAGGAAACAAAATCAGATGATGTATTTAGTAAGACAGAAAAGTGTTGAACATAATGTAGGTATGTGATGCTAGATCAAGTACCTAAGCCAAGCCCTCAGATTTCAGTAGTAGAGACAGTATGTATAGAAAGCAGTAAGGGAAGACAATTCTAGACCCATTCTCATTTCAGTGCAAAGTTTTCACTTCAGCTATCACGAAACCAACTCTGGCATTGCATACCAACTCTATGGTCACAAACTATAATCATGTATGAATTCAATTTCCAGCATAAGGAGTCCCTTTTACTCCACAGTACGAGTCATGTTCCAAGAGAACAATCTACTTTCACACACTTTTCATGGGATTATGTGCGCCTTCAGTTCCCAGTACAAGTGGTTCAGTTCCAGCTCCCTCAGTATTTGAATCATGTCCCACAAGTATAGAAAACTCTAGACTCAGGTCATGAAGCTCATGACTATGTACACATATCATGCTTTCCAGTATACTTAACTTTCATGACTCATGCTATGCCCCTACAGATCAGATATATTTAGACTATGTCATGTATATCCTCAGTTCAGACCTTATTGGTAAATCCAAACTATTGGTATATTATTCCTCAAGTTTCAGTCATGTGTCAAGTTTAGTTTGTATCTATTCATGTTTCAGGTCCTCCTAATTTACTTCTCCATTTAGCTCTCCTTATGGAACAGTGTAGTGATGAGCAGTTGTTTAGATAAGAGAAGATTGTTGCATGCTTACTTTGCACGAGGGTGTAGTTGTGAAGATAGGCTTGAATGTCATGATAAATGTGCAAGTAAACGTCTAGCAAGGGGTCGTATTTAGAAGTTGGGAAAGTACAAAGTGTAAGTGAACATTTAGATCCTTGACTTATGTCAGTCCCCAGCATGTAGCCATCAAAAACTTAGTTGCCAACTCAATTATAGTTTTAGTATCCAGCACTCAGTGATCAATGTTCAGTCCTTGAATTCAGTACTTTTGTACTAGCTATAGGCTTAGTTATAATGTCATCTTCTGTTTAGTAACCAGATTTGAAACT